>NW_020451291.1:203245-222468 GCF_003343035.1 Apteryx rowi
CTAGGTGACCCTGCTTGAGCAGGGGGGTTGGACTAGATGATCTCCAGAGGTCCCTTCCAACCTCAGCGATTCTGTGATTCTGTGATTCTGTAAATTTTGATTGTGGAAATATAACAGTATAAACAGCTACGCTGTGTAACTATATTATTAATAGTTATACTGTTCTTTCTACCTAAATTCAGAAGACAGCTCAATTTGTTGAAGAACCATGCAAGTATATCAAAGAAAGTGAGACATTACAAGTACATGTTAATTAAAAAAAAAAAGTGTTTAGCATCTACCAATATTTATTTAAGTCTTTGTCATGCATTTCTTTGTCCTTGTTTTCAGAGTGTACTGCTTTGTTCTGCCACTTAAAAATTGATATAGACATCTTAATATTATAAATGTATTAATCTTTTATTACTGGCCTAGATTATACCTTTTATTCATCCATAGAAGAGATAGATAATTCATTCATTTATCAATGATAAAACCATTAATAATGTTCAAATCTAGCAATATCCATATAATTATATTTTTAAAGCTATTAAAATGATAAATTTAGATATAATGAGCTGATATCAATGAAAATAATGAGTTGGCATTTCCTCAGATTGGTTGAATATACCACATGAAGCCAAGAACATTCTTCCTGTAAGAAGTTACTAAAGAAGAAATGAACTAACATAAAAAGGCATATTGATTTTACTTTACCAAATATTCAGTTTATGCTTTGGTGATTGTTCTTTCACATTTAGGCACAAGATGAATGCCTTCAAGACCTTACAAATAAAAACATTTCAGTCACAGTAATTTTTTACAGAACCAGTACAAGTTGCTCTTCTCATTATTTAGTTACATGCATTTAAAAATGAATTGGAATGGACAGCATGATTTTGTACTACTTTTATAGCACATAAATTATGACTAGAAGCTCTACCTGTACAAAGCCATGTAAGAAAAGCAAGTACATAGGCATGGGATTCTCAGCAGCCAGAAATGGGAGGACTAGACTGTACAATAAGAAAAATTACAAAGGACGGTTTGCTAAAATACCTCTAGAATTTACATGTCTTCTACAGCCCTGAGTTAGACATGAGTATAGGATTGGTATTCCTAACTTGAAACTTTATCCTGGCAGTTATTGGCACCCATTTTTTAGTAGAAAACCCTGACTGCCAAACATATGTACAGTGGAAGTTGTGTATCAACATGTTCCTGACCCTTATGGGTTTGAGCCAAATCTGTCTATTCATTAGGTTATAGAGACCTAATTAATACAGGGTAACATGGCACCAGCAAGCTATGAAGAAAGGCAGAATTCAAGGCAACAAAATGGACTTTTGTGTTTCTTGATGGCTAATCTACATAACTGAAGAAAGCTGGGGTTTGGGACTCTTAGACACATAATTCTCTCCCCTCATTGTATACAGATTTTGTGATTAGCTTCAATTTGAGAATTTCACTCCAGGATGGGCAGTTTCACTCTAGGATCTACTAACCAAGTGCCCAAGATGTAGATACACAAATAGATGAGAAAAAGTATAAAAAAGTAGTTAAGAGCATTCAGGTGGTGTCTTAGTCAATGATCACATCTTGAAGGAGGCCTATAAAAGGCAAAATACATTCCATTTACATTTCTCCTTTGCTACATATGATTTCTTATGCTTGAGTTCCTTAATCCTTGGTGATTAAGAATATGTTGTTCCAGCTTTTCTAGCAAGCCAACATTTGTACCAATTAGTTCTACTAGAACAGAACTCTATTTATGGGTGTGCTTGAACATGACAGGTATACTGCTTTGTTTTTCTGTTACTTAAATGTAGCATAAACCCTCCTAAAATCAGAATAACATTCTGTTAATTAGTTGTGAACTCCCCTTTCCATTTGTGTCACACGTTATTGGAGATTGTAAGGAGAATTCCACTCTTGAATGAGAAAAGACTGTTGATAAATGTTAAAATGCAAGTTCCTTACCTGATGACATTTCTTCAAAAGAAGAGAGTTGTTGAATATTTTGACATAAGAGTTTCAGTAGTGCACAAACACATGAAACTAACACTGCCATCTCACTTTAGCAAACTCCTCAATGTCTTGCATAAAATTTCTTAATTTCTTAACGATCTTAACTATGCATGATTTAATTTATTTAGTCAGTTAAATGTAAAAAGAAATGTTTTAAAATATTCTATTAATTTCACCGTCAGCAAAATATATATGTATATATACTTACATGTAGGTAAAAGATTGCACTATAAGATTTCAGACTTTTCACACTAAATAAAGTATTTTAGTTGCTTTAACCCAACTCTCAGGTTTGCTGACTTCCAAAACAGAATCCAGAAGTCAGTTAGGACCTGGCTCCAGCATCACCATCTCTTTTTTCTGTCCATGAGTCTTGTTCCCTTTTCCAGTAAGGCTTCCAGAAAAGTCCTTCAGTACACATCCTTATTCTAACCAACAGGCTGGTAATTAAGAGATATACACTTGAATCTGTTTAGGCCAAGAAAAATGTTTCAGGGAGATTGTCACTTCCCGGCTTTAGGACTCCAGCTGTCTGGCAACAAGGTGGGTTATTATATAGACTTTTGGTAATATTACTGGCCTCAACTACATTCTTTTTTATGTCTATGAACATCTCAAGGGCTATGCATGCTCTGTAAGTGCTTCTGATATCAAATCTCTCAGATAATTGATCTCAGGAAAGACCTTATTTCAAGAGCAGAGACTAAATGAGTGAAGCTTTTTCATTACAAATTTTTGAACTTAGATGCCTTTACTCCACAAGAAGTTTTATTATAGTCCCCAAGATCTTTTTGAATCTATCTCCTCATGTCTCCAGGGCTGCTCCTCTCGTGGTTTACAGTTAATTACGTGCATTTTCAGCTTGCAGCTACTGACAAAGAAACAGCTCTGTAATTATCAGTACCCTTTCCAGAATAAGCAACTTTCTTTTATTTTGTGAGTTTTGGATAAGAGGTAGAGGCATGATCTAAAATATCTGCCTGTCTGTCTATCTATCTAGCACCTACTTATTTGGTCATTTTTCAGTAAGTATAGTCTGATTGCTTCACTGAGAGGAAGACATTTCTACAGACCTTTATTTAGTTCAAAGAAACCCACAGGAAATCATGGAGTAAGTTATCGTCTTCTAATTCATAGGTTAATACTAATTTTAAAAATCAGAATATCCTTTTGACTAACATTTGGTTAATCAGATAAGATTTTCAATGATAAACATATCTTTCATGTGTCTTTATCTGGTAGCAATTCATATATTCACATAACCATTGAGATAGTTAAATAGTCGTGTCAGGCCCAGTTGCTTTGCCTGTTCATAACATAATTAGTTCAGGTTGTCTTCAGAGATTTTACTCTTATTAGCTATTAAAACCTATGAAATTCTCCAAACAGAAACATATCAAAAATTCATTGTGAAATTCAAACTGTTTGAGTGCCTCTCTACATTATCTCAGCTTCATGACATTCTTTCACTAACAGCAGTGACCCTTTTGAATGAAATCAGTAACAAAACTTCATGTTGAAAAATGTGTCGGGAGATGTGGAAAAAAATTCTATAAAGCAAAAGAGTAGCATCTAAAATTACTAAGAAAAAAAGGTTATCTTTTCAATTATGATGTGATTCATACCATTAATATAACAGTTATAAGTAACTAGCTCTACCCTATACCCTGTTAAGCCATGACAGCATGAATTGGTGAACTTGTGCTTGTGGAAACAGATTGCACATTATTACACAGCTGGACAATAAACATGTCGCAGCAAAGCAAGTATTGTTTTTCCTTTAATTTAGGCTTTCAGTTGTAAAACAGAGCGTTTTTTTTTTTTCAACAGAAGTAGTATATCTGGGATCTGGATTTTGGTATTATTACTAAAACAAAGTGGCATTTAATACCTTAATGAAAATATTAAACTATTTGATGATAATAAAACAGTGGTAATAATATCAAGAACTGAAAATGAGACTGAACAAAATATCTTTAGCAGACATTAATTCAATGCATTATTCTACTTCCTTGCTCAGTTCAAACCCAGCAGCAAACCTCGGGGATGCAACTATTTCCCGTAAGCTGGGAAATATCCAGTAGTTACAGGGCCCAGGGTCTCTTAACCCAAGCAACAAAATAAATAAATTTTGGAAAAGATATCCCTTATGTGAATTTAATAAAAAGAGTTAGAGTTGCTCACATTTACTCTCCAACAAAGACAATTTGTCTAAAGACTTATTTCAAAGAATCCTATAGCCACTGGAATTTCTAATTAAAGCTATAGATAATGCACAAAAATCATACATCCTTACGACTACTTTGCCTATGATGTTTCTCAGTAGTGTTGGACCATCACTCTACTTTCTGTAAGCAGGAAACATGCCTCTGCAACCTTCTGCTGACACTTTCAGCCTGAAAACAGGTTTTGTTAGATAATTTGTCTTGTCCCAAGAAAGTTCTGAAATCCAGGAAGATTTTATAGCTGCATAAGGAAACCTTCCCCAATCCAAACTATTTGCAAGAGGCAACAAATTACATTATTTGAATACAGTACCTAAATGTAATCCTAAGAAACAAGGATTACATAGATTTTAAGGAAAGATGGAAATCTCCCTGATGCAAAACATCCATTGTTATATCTTTATGGGGCATCTGAATTCCAACACAAGATCTTAATTCTAGGTTTCAGGCTTTACTCATACTGTTTTCTTATGATCTGCCTTCTATTTACCAAATTCTAGAAGACAACTTTCTGCTGTGGATCCTGGATTCACATGTGTGACTGCAAGGCGGGCAAGAGAGGGAGAGAGACACTCAAACTTTGTGAGGGGTTAAACAGGATAGATTTAATAAAGGACTTACACTCCGAGCTGCACCGGGAGACTTGGGAACCGTGAGGAGGTGTCGCTGGCAGGAGGCTGCTGGAGTCACAGGTCAGACGCATGGGTCAGATGCCCACCCCCCATGTATCCCAAGGGTCCCCTCTTTTATCTACTAGAACTGTTTCCTTATATTAGCTGTGCTAAGTCTGAGAAACTACTGTGTGGGAAGCAGCTAAACATTGTAGACAAAACAGAATATGCATGCCTGGCCCTGATGGGAATTTGGTCAGTGTGTAGTTTCACATGCTGGGCCTGCTACCACGTACTCTGCCAGTCACTGACTTCTTGCCAGATCTTCCGCAGGTGTTCTCACTACATGTTTACAGTCCATGATAAAGACCTCCTAAGAACTTCTTAATAGAAAGAGCCACCCTGTCAAAACTAGAGAGCAAAGTTAATGACTTTGGTCTTAAGTAGGTTACATATACAATTGATGGAGAGAAGTACTTCTGAAGAATGACACAGAAAGTCTACACTAGAAGCAGCAATATGAGGGATGTCTCACATCTCTGTGAGAACAATTGTTGCTTGAATGAGAATGAAAATTAGATGTCTTCATCTACTGGGGGAATGCTGTACTATAAACCCTTTGGATACCAAATGCAGAAGGCAGAGGAAGTTGACATAGCTAGAGGCTAATAAATTCTGCTGCCAAAAAAGGGACAAAGGAGAAATCATGGTATCTTGGCCATTTTGAGCATTTCATTAGAAATTCAAAATTGAATTTTACATATGAAGTTTAGGTACCTGTGCTTTGTAACGTGTTTTAGTCCTCAGAGACTTGTCTTCTTAAAGCACGTATAAGTTGAAAATTAAAATTAATCTGTCTGGTAAAGAGCATTGCAAGAATCAATTCTCACCTTATATTATAAGAGTTGTAAGGAGCAAACCCGCTACTGGCACAGCTCCATCTGAAGTTAGTGAAGTAATGTCAGGAGAGAATGTGACTGTGGTTCCAGATCTATTTTGTGATTGTTTTATCAATAATAACTAGATCTTGGATTTTAAATATATTCTGTTCTATATCCTATTTTTTCCATACCAACCTAATATATTACAGAGAATGGTTTATTTTTCCTGGCTAATTTATGTAGTCTTGCAAGCCACCTTTAGCCTGTTAGAATTACAGTCAGTACATTTATTTTTTCCCCAGTAATTACATCCTGCCTTATTTGTGTTGCTGCCTTTGTATTTATGTTGCACAAATTATAAAAATAAATTAAAATAAAGAACATTTCTCCACTTATACTGGAAGATGATTCTTCTTCATTAGACTAAACAGTGCTGTTAAGTGATATATCTACATCTTTTAGAAGCTTTTTAGAACAGTTGCCCTTTTCCTGCTTTTCCAACGTCATTTTTTTCTTTTTGTGTTGACTGCTTTTTAGTAACTGTACAATGCATTATGTGATTCAAACTACCATCTCACTAGAAATTAACACCAGCCATTGATTATGATATGAACTATATACTATATAAACAGCGAATTGTTTAATCTGCCATTGCTTATCTACAGTTTGCTCTTCAGGAGAGCTCTTTCCATTGAAAGACTGCATGGATGAAAAATTATCTCACCCTCTTTTCTTAGAATCAGGCAACACTCCTGTCCAAAGATGGAAAATTCAAGACTAACCAAAGACAGTCAAATTTGAAATGGCTTTTAGGAATCGTCGAACTCTTATTGTGTGGTAACATTGTCTCCCAGAGATAGTTGGTGTTTTAAGTCCACCAGGGAGGACTCCCTTATCCTCTAGGCCCACCCCTTGCAACAATTTTTGTTGTGTTCAAAAAAACAAAAACAAGCAAACAAAAACCCCAACAAACAAACAAACAACCAAAGCGTCCAGATCCTGTGTAGGTCTCTGAGAAAGTTCAACACCTAATGACAGGACTGAATACATCACAAATGCATTTTTTTTTTGTTGTTTCATTTAAAAATTCTAATAGTACGATAAATATTTCAGGAGATGATAAAACATTACAGTTAAAAAAAAAAAAAACTCGAAACAAAACAAACAAAAACCCTCCACAGGTTTAATTTTCTCCTTAACCTTAAGGAATTCAAGTTCACATCTCCTGAAGAAAATACCTGAGGACCTTAGACGTAACATTGAAGAAGGAGGAAGAGTTTGAGGAAGAGATATCCCTTTTTCATTCCAGTTGAAGATGGGCCATTTTGTAGCAAAGACAGCACCAGCAGGAGAAAGGAAAGTATTTTCTGTGCAAAGATAGCAGAGGAGGGAGAACTACATGAGTTATGTTTCCTACATTCATATCAACCTTTATTTTTTCCCTTTAATTACACTTTAATGTAAATTCATTAACAGCGGTGAATAAAAGCATGATAGGCCTGGTCTCCCACTTTCTGCTGACTGCCCAGCTATTCAGGCAGCTGCTGGCATATTCTTCCTGCTGGCGTCATGAACCTTGCATTAGTTTTCCTCTTCTTCCTATACTGAAAGAATTTTTTTTCTTTTCTGAAAAACATGAGATGCTTGTAGTCTGCTTAAACTAAGGAAGACTTGTGTATCTTCACATTTTGTCCTAGAACATATGTTCACGGGTAATCTTCTTTACAGTCCTGACTCGCATGACTGAAACTTGCAGAACAGGAGTTTGGTCACATCCTTACCCTTAATTTTCTGTATTAACTCATTCAAGAGCAACACATATTAACACTTAAGATCAAATACTTACATGTATATTTAGTTGCCTAGAGAAATGTTTTTTGTTTTGGAGTTGCTAAACACTTTCAGCTCAACTAAAATTAATTGAACTTAGCTCTTATCACCTCTGAAACAGAATCTATTTCTTGAGATGATAAATACACACTTTAATACCCATATATATATATATTTTAATCATAGCCTAAAGTATTAATTTTGAGAACAAGCATTTCCACATATAACACCAGACATATCATGGCCAAATTGGAAGAGGTATACTATCATAACAAGACATCAGATATGTGATTGACTAAGATTTAGAAAGTCTGGTTTCAAGTATTCAGTTGACCTAAAATAAAATGGATAAGAAATCTGAATAAAAATATTGTACATTTTATATCAACAATCTTTATTTAACTAATCATTTCATTAGAATTTCCCAAACTAATCATCTTCTCACATGAGACATTTACTTCTGTTAGATATGTTGCAGCTGTAGTATGAATAACAGTGTTTATTATTTTCTAATTATGCTTTGGTCCACTAGATATAAAGACCTAATAGGCCTTGTAAATATTCAGCTAAGGTTACAGCATTTTTTTTTTTTTTTTAATAATGATTCTTTTCTGCAGCTCATTTTAGCAACCATACCATACCTCAATGTTCATTATATATATCCTCTTCTTAATTTTAAGGCAATTAAGCCATCAGATGCAACAGTTGATGCAGCAGTTTCTAGGCACTGCTCAGATCTTGACCTTCCAGGAACTTTTTCTGAGATCATCAGGGCACTCATGGAAACCATCTGAGAAACATGCCTGCTGTGACAGGGAAATGATAGCTAGAGGAGACCATAGCTGCAAACAAGCTCTAGCAGCTCTTAACAAGCTATGTCAGCTATTCTTGATCAAATGGTGCTTTGAGCTTTTGTCCAGCTGACTCCTGATTAGGGAGCATCAATCACCCTGTCAGCAGGTACAAGGTAACAGGTACAAGGGCTGGCCTAGAGCACAGCCCCAGAGACTGACTAGTAGGAACAGCCAGCAGATGCAGCAGCTTGTGTAGAAGGGAACAGGAACATGCTGAAGACAATGTATGTGTGTTCAGCAATGGTAGTGATGTGCTACATGTCACAATCTCCAGTAGTCACTGGATCAGCTTGTTTGTCTAATGTCAGGGGCCTTGACCCAGATCAAGCTCTCAAGTGAGGACACAGCTGTATGGGTCTGGGGCCTCTTGCAAAGGCTAGAGAAGAGAAAGATGGTTTTTGTCTACTGGAAATGTTTGCTGGGGTAGGATCTCTGTTGCCAAGTGAAAGAGCTGTAGGGGGAGGTCAGCAGACTGTGTTTCATCTCTAATTCTAAAGAGACTAACTGGATCTTCTTTGAGACCATACACCTTCCAGAGCCTGAACTCCCAACAGTACTGAAAGAGGCACAGGGAGTTCTGGGGCTCAGATTCAGGATTTCTTGGAGAGGCTGCAGATGTTTGTCCAGTCTCAGACTATTATCCCCTGCTGATTGTCCATGTGGCCACCAACAATACGGCTGGGGAAGACCGTGAGGGCATCAAAAGTGGCTCTGGGAGAAAGTGTGAAGGTCATGGAGACCCAGGTGGTGTCTCATTGATTGTACTGGTGATGAGGGGGAAGGGCTTGAGGATGAGTGGATAGGTCCTGTGGGTCAACAACTGCTTGCATGACTGGTGTTGTCAACAGGGATTTGGCTTTTGTGACCATGGGGACCCTCCGAGGACTGCCGGGAAGAAACTGGATCCACCTTACAAACTGGGGCAAAAACATCTTTGTCAACAGGCTGGCTAATATGATGAAGAGAGCTTTTAATTAAGAATGACAGAGAAGAGAGATAATGACTTTCAATCAAGTGAGGAGGTGATGGATGGGGTTGGCAAACAATGCATGCAGGTTGATGTAGGGGGGAGAGACACTGAAAATGGTCAAACAGGGCTGAAGGGGGGATCAAGCGTATGTGCACAAATAAAGGAATGCTGAAAGGGTACCCCAGTGGGGAAAGTTCTCACATTTTTTCAGGCAAATCAGCATGAGTAGATGTCTCTCTGAAGCACCTGTACACAAATGCATGCAGCAAGGGGAATAAACTGGAAGAATTAGACATCTGTGTGCATTTGGAGAGCTAGGCTCTCATTAGGATCACAGATATGTGGTGGGATAACTCACATGACTGGAATGCTGTGATGGATGGATAAAGGTCCTTTACAAAGAAGGGACCAGGATGGTGAGGAGGGGGAGTCACCCTTGATATGAGAGTAGTGGTTACGCATGTGTGAAACTCTCCCTAGGGACCAGCTGAGAGCTTATGGGTTAGGATTAGAAGGAAGACACATGTCGACAATATTGTTGTGGGTGTCTGCTGCAGACTGCCTGATCAGGAAGAAGATAAGGCCTTCTTCAGACAACTGAAAGAATCCTCATATTCACAGGCCCTGGTCTTCACGGGAGACTTTAACCACCCAATATCTGCTGGAGGGGCAACAAGAAATCCAAGACATTTCTGGTGTGCCTTGATGATATTGCCTGATAGAGATGGTTGAGGTGAGGCACTTTGCTGGACCTGATGCTTACAAACAAGGAAGGTCAGGGATGTGAAGGTGGGGGAAGTCTTGACTGCAGTGACTGTGAGATGGAGGAATTCAGCAACCTGAGAGGAGGCAACAAGGCAAATAGTAGGATCATGACACTGGACTTAGGAGAGTAGGATTTGTCCTGCTGAGGAACCTGCTTGGAAGAACCCCACGGAAGGCCATCCCTGTGAGAAGGGAGGTTGAGGAGACCTCAAGCAAAGGCAGCAGTGGACCTGCACGGATGAACAAGGAACTGCTGAAAAAAACTCATCCATGAAAAGGAAGCATGCAAGAAGTAGAAGGAAGGTCAGGTAACCTGTGAGGAACATAAAGACACTGTCCAAGCATGCAGGGATTGTCGGGATAGGAAAGACAACCCAGAGCTGAATCTGGTGAGTGCCATGAAAGGCAACAAGAAAGGCTTCTGCAAGTACATCAGCAACAAAAGGAAGACTGGGGAAAATGTGGGCCCACTGATGAATGAAGAAGGGGACCTGCTGTCAAAAGATGTGAAAAAAGGCCAGGGTACTCAATGCCCTCTTCACACTGGTCTTTTCTGGTAATATTTGCCTTCAGAAATTCCAGACCCTGGAAACACATGGGAAAGTCTGGAACAAAGAACAGCAGGAGGGTTCAGGTGGACCAGGTAATCTCCAGAGGTTCCTTCCAGCCTCAACTATTCTGTGATTCTATGCTGTCCAGTTACAAGACTGGACAAAAGAGGAGTGTTTCATTATTATGCAAATATTTTAATTATTCTACACACCTATGTAATTCATATAATTTTCATATTCAAATAAAAATAAATAGATTATCTGTAAAAAAAAAAATTCCTGTATTATGGAAAAAGAAGTAGTTTGTGAAATATGTAGTTTAAATTTATTACCTTTACAAGCCAAGAATATATTTAGTAAAACATTTTTTGATGGCAATGAGAACTAAGGGGGAAAATGCTATTGTTTTTACTTAGAATTTTCCCAAGGTAATGACATTTAAATAGTTTAAGAAGACATCTTTAAAATATTATTCGTTAAATTTTGAATTCTGCATGCATTTTGATCAAGGATAAGCTTAATGAAAGATGAGGAATAACTTTAGAGAATATCCTATTGAAAATATAGAACTTCTTTCTCTTGAAGCACAGCACCATTTTTAAAGGAAGTATTTCTAGATAAATGTTCTATTTTTTTTGAAACTATTCAAAATATACTTGACTTTTAAAGAAGCACAAACTTAAGTAAGGTCTCTAAGAACTAGTCTGTATTTCTAAATTATTTGTTGAACTAGAGGGACATATAATCTCACTGCATATGCATGACAAAAAAAAAGTTTTCTACTCTAAGTAATTTTGTCACTGGGAGAAAGTATCTAAAGTTCTTGCTGGTTCAGGTTTTCTCATTCTACTATGATAGAAACAGTTTCTAAGCATTGATTTGGTTTGATAGTTTATTTGAATATGAAGGGAAGTTGTGTAAACAAAAGGACTCATTAAGTAAATGGACAGAAAACAGGAAAAAAAAAAGAAAGATTGTATTTGTAGCTTTGTTTAAGGAAATACAAACCTTATTGTCAGAATTCTGTTCTTGTCTAACGAAACTTCTTGAAGAATGGAGAAGTATGCACTCTCGAGACTAACGTCATTTGACATTATTACATGTGCTCAAAATATGCCATCCTTCTGCCAACCCTCTCTTCAAGAGTTGCATAATTTCATTTACAGACAGTTCTCTCAACCCAAGCATTAGCTCATATTCACAGCTTTAACTTCACTTTTTCATCAGACTTCACTTTTGGTATGCCCATTCCAAGATAGCTGGATTTTGAAGCATACACCTTTGTTATGTTCCAAATCTTGTTTAGAAAAGAGCAAACGTATTTTTACTTTTGCTGATGTGCTTTTATGCCTTTGCTCTTTCTTCATTGGTCTGCAGCTCCATGTTGCATGTAAATTTATTACGTATGGTGCCTTTAACATATCATAGGTACTATTTTTTTTTATTCTCTTTGCCCCTAACACCCGTTTTGTCCAGCTCCAGAGCTGCATTTTCTTTAACTGACCGTTGGTGAGTCGTTTATAGCTGTGGGGTCCCCAGTGTCAAGCCTGTGCTCCCTGTCTTGCTATCCCATGCCTGCACTCCTCTACGCCGCAGCCTGTGTCTCCACTTCTCAAGACCTCTGCAGGCACGCCAGGACTGCACTTCTCTACGCTGCGTCGTGTTAGTCATAAATATTGCGTTCTGCATGCAGGGCTCAAGCTATGGGCAGGTCAAGGAAAGCTTAGAGAGAGCGGCCTGACAAGCGTCAGGCCTGAGGCCTTGCAAATTCAGTATAAAGTTTATGGCCTGTTACTAGCAATGGCCGTACCATATTGCAGGGCTGCACAGTTACACCTTTGGGCTTTCTTTGATCTCGCACTTAGGGGTTCTGATCAGAAAACATTTGGAAGCTTCTCTGTTGTCTTCCTTAAAATCCTTTTGTGCTAGGATGTGTACAAGCAATTTCATAAGGTACCTATTGCCAGCATGCGCTGAATCCTGCTTCTGAAACTGCTCTTGTCTTGTTCTTTCTTGGAGTCAGTTGAGCAAAAACAAGGAAGGAAAAATAAACAGCACAGATAGGCTTCTCAGGAACAAATATTTTGTTCAGTTTACTTCAGTGTTTATAATGTTAGCCTTCCTGTTTATCTGACCCACTTTATTTTAGCTTACAAGATCTGCTGAGCATAGGCAGGGTCACTTCACTCGCAGTTTATTATTTTATTGTATTTGGGTTTACGGAGCTCATTTGTCAACACCTAAAACCCAAAACTTTTTATTACTTTTTTGATGACTCAGATTTTGTTTTACCATCTGGTCATGCAGCCTGAGAACTACTTATGAACTATACTGAGTTACAGCGATGACTACCACTCATGCAGTGCATTTGGCTTCATCTCTCTTTACTTTTTTTACATCACTTCTTTCTTTGATTAGAGGCAAGCTGTGTGTTTGACTTGGAATATCAAAATATTCAGTCCCAGAGCACAGCACATCTATAAAACTTAGTCATGAAAAGAAAAATAGTCAAAATCTTACTCTTCAGGAATAATACAATGGACTTAACGTTTCCAAGATTGGGAAGAAAGGATAAATATGTGATTCTTTGTGAATTTCCTGATATTACTCATTTACTTTTTTTTTTTTGGAGAGTGAATTAAAAAGTTCACATAAAGAACATGTGTATTACAAACAAGTGAAGCCAATGGAGAAAATGTTAATTGGGCTTATAGAAAAAGATAAACCCAGCACATTTCTTTATGACTGATTGTATTCTCACATAGAATCTGCCCGTACGTCTAAATTTTCACTAGCTTTTCAACCTTTTCCTGAAGGGAAGGAAAGAAAAGAATTGAGTTTGTGACCTTCAGGGGTCTAGGAGAGTTTGTAAGCTTTGAGGAGAACATATTGACATGTAGATTCAGAGAACTTAATTTTAAAATGAACTCTATTCAGTTAGGTATTTAAAAAATTAAAATTGAAAATTAAAAATTAATTTCATGATGATTAATATCACTATTTAAGGAAGGCTAGAAACATACAGCCCTGGACATTGAATCTTCACATTATGTGCAGCCTTGGTTTATTTGAAAATCAGGCTTATAACCAGACACAAATCTAAGATTGAATCCTGATATATATCTCCCCAGTAGTCTGAGACAGGTGGAGCTGCTGTATTTGGCAAGCATAGATATTGCTGCCTTTGCATATCCCGAAAGTCTATCACTGAATGATGGCAGAATATGAGGTCATGCTCTCATCACCTTCTGCATTGGCATTACTTAACTCATTATTAAGAATCAGCCACTTGATGTTATAAGCTATACATAAGGTATCGCCAGGTGCTACGGTTTATATATTTACCAATGAGACAAGTATAAACTCACTTAATTAGACAGCTCCCTATTGGCTGGTCCTTTAAAGAGGTTCAAGTATATAAATTATTTTTCCTGAAGTCACTTGAAATTTGTGCTCAACTTTACCTCCATGTTTGCCTTTGCTGATGGAGGGGAAGGACAAATATCGAAACCAGTCAAAATCCAGACAATTCTAACTTTGAACAGCAAATTTCATCACTTTTAAAGGGGCTCTTCCACTAAGATGAAAAAGACCTAAGGGTAGAAAAGCACACTTTCTTTAGCGTGACAGAATAATCAACAGTAGTTTTAAGTGCAGCGGCCACCATTAGCGATTCAAATGCTTAACTTGTTCCGAATATCTGAATTATATAGTGCAGAACTAAAGGCAGAATCGTCCCCAAAGGATGCCACTTTAGGAATCTCTCTCTTTTGGTTGTGGCAAAGTGATTCATAGTTTAAATTAAGAACTTCTAGAACCCCGCGGGCTGAAGCCACTTTGTTGGCTTCTGTGATTCTCAGAAGTAATTTTTCTTTCTCTCAGTCTGTGCTGTAAAACACATAGCAGGCAAAGGCTTTCACAGAGGAACAAGAGCACAAAACCTAAGTTGAGGCAACTTTCAGAATAAAATCTAATGGAAAAAACTAAACTTTGCTAGTGTCCCTTTTGTAAGTTATGCAGAAGTATTTAGGATACTTTTCATATGGTTTGTTCTCTGTTGATTGATTAATGTTTCTTCCTACCGTTCTTCTGCTTATTTTTCTAGCTGCAATTAAGACATGGAATTCACATAGCCTGTTGGCAACACAGTGTGCATGAAGACTGACATGTAACATAAATACTCTTTCAGTATCACTGGAAAGCAATGGAAAATCCATCTGTCAGTGCCTTGCTTTGTTAGAGTCTCAGTGTCAGAGTTCAGTACTCTCTGATCAGGTTCTTTTAGATATTCCACAAATGGAGAGTGCAATGTTTAATATAAAAGTTTATTTTGAAGGTATTTAATGTTATAAGGGATTTTTGATTTAGCAGAGTGATCCAGCAATATACTGAAATCACAGTACAAGTGTACACTTATACAATTCAGTCACAATGTCAATGTGATTGCTGTTACTGGTCTCTATAATATGCTCACCATCACGATGCTGGGCATCCCCAATCACCAGGAAAAAATACATGGGTTGAAGACAGCTCAAGTCCGTTGCTCTCTTTGAAATTCCTTTTTTAGTTGTTCAGGTTTTATACCCTATGTTGGGCTGAGCCACGTATACACTTCCCTCATGCTGGTCTGGTTAATCTCAGGGAGACATTCACATTCTTCTGATCTACTCAGGAAGAAATATTTACACCACTTGATCCACTCAACAGATACATCTGCTTATCTAACACAAAGACCATCCTCTGGTGTGCTATGTGTTGAGATAAAGTCAGTTCTCTGTGCAACAGCTGTGATTAACGAGTCACATCCTACATGATTCCTGAGCTTCATGGGCACCTCACCCTTGCCCATCTCCTCTGAGCCTTCTTCCATTGTAGGGGTTATTGGTCAGTCACACTCAGAAAGAAAAGAAGTGTGACTAATAGAGGTGGCACACCACAACGACGTTAGCTAAGGTAACCGTACAGTGTTATCCAGAAGATTTGGGCTGAGCCAACATCAGAAGTGTGCTTAGAGGTGAAGGAAAAATTTGCACAAGGCTGGAAAAACCTGCATCCTTTTTCTGCCTGTCCTCTCCTTACCCCTGCCGCCCTTTGTTTTTTATCACTTCTCTGTTACTTTGAAGATCTTCCTTCATCTTCTTTCATCACAGATAACCATCATACCATACATTACTGAAATGTAGTGAAGTATATTACATGAGACCTTTTTTGATGACTTTTGGTAAGGTAATCAAGAGACATTTATTTCAGGAAAATATTTTGCCAACCTCAAGTCTTCAAAAATCATATATCAAATCTCAGAAAGTAAAGATTTAAAAGGAGGAATATAATCATTTTTAAAACATGCTTTCATGCTCCTTTGTTTTGTCTTCTGGTCTTGAAACTTTTGGATGGGTCTGAAGCCTGCTTTTCAGCTTTTCTCTTTAAACTTGAGAGGAAGTTTTAATTTAAAAAAGAAGTAAACAGAGGTAAGAAAAGAATCATGGAACTATACACACTGAGATGTGGTAAAAACAAAGACATATTCCAAATATGTATTTCCCAACACAACCAATTTATTCTTCTGAATACTTTTCCTTCAGTATATCCTAACTTAATATTTTTGTTTATGTTATCCTTGTACCACCATACGTTTCTGGTACTCTTGATTTCCTTTCTGTTTATCACTGTCTTCTAAAATGACACACAAACATGTTTTTATAATTATTTTTTTTCAACCAGAGTGTCCTCCTTTTCTTTCCACTGATGATCCTCTTTAATTTGGCAAAGCGTCTCTCTTAAGTTTCTCCTATGCTTACCCATACTGGTTTGACATTGAATTTTTCTGCATTTGAGCACATGAACTTCAATTTTTTTTTTTTCAGAAAAGACTTCCAGCTGAATGAAGACCAAGTTGTTCTGATTGCTTTTCAGTACGAATAATTTCTGAAAGACAGCAGCTGTCATTCCTCACATTCTCGATGTTGCAGTCATATCAAGCTACAGTTAAACAATCATTTGTACTGTAATTTGTTTTGTTGGTTATTGAGTTACTATTGCTCACCACTTTTCAATATGGTATGCATATTTTTTTTATATGTAAGAGGTTGGGTTTTTTTGGTTTTTTGTTTTTTTCCAAATGCTGTGTAGTCTTTGAATGACTGATTGAAATCATGAGGATTCTGGATCTCCCATGGGATAGGGTCCTAGAAGGAAGAGGGGTACAAGAAAGCTGGTTGGTATTCAAGGATCTCCTTCTTCAAGCTCAAGAACAGCTCATCACAATGAGCAAGAAATCAAGCAAAGGGGGCAGCAGACCTGCATGGATGAACAAGGAGCTCCTGGCAAAACTCAGACAGAAGAAGGAAGTGTACAGAAGGTGGAAGCAGGGACAGGTCACCTGGGAGGAATATAGGGATGTTGTCAAAGTATGCAGGGATGGGGCTAGGAAGACAAGTGCCCATCTGGAGTTTAATCTGATGAGGGATGTCAAGGACAAGAAGAATGGCTTCTTTAAATATGTCAGTAACAAAAGGAAGACTAGGGGAAATGTGGGCCTGCTGCTGAATGGGGCAGGGGCCCTGGTGACAAAGGACACAGAAAAGGCTGAAATAGTGTATGTCTTCTTTGCCTCAATCTTTGTGGATAAGATTAGACCTTAGGAATCCCAGGCTTTGGAGACCAGGGAGAAAGTCTAGAGAAAGGAAGGCTTTGCCTTGATGACGGAAGATTGAGTTAGGGATCATTTAAGCAAACTGGACAAACATAAGTCCATGGGCCCTGATGGGATACACCCACAAGTGCTGAGGGAGCTGGCTAATGTCATTGTAAGGCTACTCTCCATCATCTTTGAAATGTTGTGGTGATCAGGAGAGGACTGGAAGAAAGTAAGTGTCACTCCAGTCTTCAAAAAGGGCAAGAAGGAGGACCCAGGGAACTATAGGCCAGACAACCTCACCTCAGTCCCTGGAAAGGTGATGGAACAGCTCATCCTGGATATTATTTCCAGGCACTTGAAGGACAAGAAGGTGATGACGAGTAGTAAGTATAGATTCACAAAGGGGAAGTAAGCTTAGCCAAACTGATAGCCCTCTATGATGGAATGCCTGGCTAGGTAGATGAGGGGAGAGCAGTGGATGTTGTCTACTTTGACTTCAGCAAGGCTTTCGACACCGTCTCCCATAACATTGTCATAGGTAAGCTCAGGAAATGTGAGCTAGATAAGTGGGCGGTGAGGTGGATTGAGAACTGGCTGAATGGCAGAGCTCAGAGAGTTGTGATCAGCGGCGCAGAGTCTAGTTGGAGGCCTGTAGCTAGCGGTGTCCCCCAGGGTTCAGTACTGGGTCCAGTCTTGTTCAACTTCTTCATCAGTGACCTGAAGGAAGGGACAGCGTGCACCCTCAGCAAGACTGCTGACAATACAAAACTGGGAGGAATGGCTGATACACTTGAAGGCTGTGCTGCCATTCAAAGGGACATCAACAGTCTGGAGAAATGGACAGAGGGGAACCTCATGAAGTTCAACAAAGGGAAGTACAGTCTTTCACCTAGGGAGGAACAATCCTACTATCTTTATGTCAACCACTCATAATTCTGTCAGGCATAAATTCTGCCAAGCTTTTATTTTTACCTGCTAGGAACTGCCGTTCAAATGCTACCATTACTTCTGCATCATCATTGTTATTGTTACATTCTTGCAGTACATCAGTCTTCTTTGAGCGCAGCTAACAGAGGCAGCGAACAGACGCAGCAGTTTGTGCAGCAGTGGTTGGGCTCTGTCTAGAACTTGAGGATCTTGTTGGAAGTTGTGGGCTTTCTGAGGACCCCCGAGGACCTAGAAGGTGATTGCTGTGAACAGGAAAGGGGAAGCTAGGCAAGGACAACTGCAGGAGGYCTTGACTTCTCCTGRGAAAAGCTYRTGGGAAAAGCTCCAGCTAGGAGTGGCTGCTGCTAACGAGCTCTCTGGGTTGCCCCTGACCAGAGGGAGTTGGGGCCTTTGATCCCAGTGGCCCTTGATTGGGCGGTCAAGCACCCTGTGAGTCAGTGCTAGGGAGAGGCCTGTATAAGAGCCAGGCCCAGAGCTCAGCGAACAGAGGCAGCAGTTTGCGCGAAGGTACCTTTGTTTCTGTTCCCTGTGGTGTACACTTCCTCAAGTATGGTTGTGACACGCCGCACAGCACGTTCCCCAGCGGCTGTTGGAGTTGCTGTGTCAGAGGCTTGGACCCAGACCGACCCTCTGACAGTAGATGCGGCTCTACAGGTCTCAGGCTGCAGGGAGTGCTTGGGGCCTCTCCAGGAGGCCTGGGCTGGCAGTCAGCTCTCCTGCAGGAGGTGTGCTGATGTTGACGAGTTGTGTCGTCAGGTAAGGGAGTTACGGGAGGAGGTCAGTAGGCTGCGCAGCATCCGAGAAGCAGAGCAGGAGATAGACAGGGTATTCTCGGAGACTGTGCAGCTCCAGGAGTCCCAAACCCCTGCAGCAGTGGAGTTGCCAGAGGGCTCTGTGCCGTGTGAAACGGTACATCATAACATCACAGAAGAAGACTGGAAACT
>NW_020451292.1:0-22365 GCF_003343035.1 Apteryx rowi
CAGGCAGTAAACAACACCTGGAGGTAAAGAAAGGTGTCAGTGAGGGGAAGTGAATCAGGAAAAAGTGCCAAGGCCTATCGCATTTCTAACCCTGCTGCACTGGAGAAAAAGAAAATTCTATATATTTTATATGCATAATGATTTTGATGGAAAAATAGTATTTCTGATACCCAAGTCCAACGATTAAYGTGAAGTTGTTCTGAGTACTGAAAATACCATGCACTGCTTGTAGTGCACTCTTTTCATTTCTCTTCCTTTGGTGACTGAGGTATTACATTTGCAAAGGACCACATTTTAAGACTAGGTTTTGTATATAAATGCTCCCGCCTGTACCTTAGTTTCAGAGTGCATTCTGACAACCGTCTCTCTTGCTCTTTGCCTGGAGAGCACAAGCACAGAACTGTGTGCTCTTCTGGCTAAAGATTTAACATGCATTACAGTGAATCCTTTGGGGTGGCTTGCAGTGGGAAGTGTGTCAATCCTCCTGGGATAAACTCCATGTGGACCAACTCCCAGAACAAGCCTGCAACCTTCAGACAAACATACATAACCTAAGTGTACACAGTGAAAATATCTTTTTCTAGCTGTACATGGTCAAGTTCATAAATAATAGTTTTCCAGTTCACTGCTCATACAAATTCTCCTAAACCACTAAGGAACACAGTAGCTTTAACTGGCTGCCTATATCTACAGTGATTTGGTAACATCCGTGGAGGTTTCTTTTCTTCTCAGTAAGAACATCGTTCAAGCAGGATCTCAATGTTATTGAGATCATTTCTCGAAACATAATACCAATGTAAATTTGGAAAGTATTTGGGCACCCATCTTTCTCCCCAAGCAAAAAGAGTTGTCCCCATCTATTTTTTGTTGCTCTTCACTGATAGCTCTCCCTTTCCAGTCTCTGAGTAAGCAGTATTTGCACACCTCTGTTTACCATTTCCTTCTGTTACCATTTCTGCCAGGGTTGCAGCAAGGAAAAATAGTAATGATAACTAAATTGTGAATGAGGAAAAAACCACACCAAATTGGAGTACAAGACTTTTATACCCTCCTGTGCACAGACATACACACATGCACAAACAACATCAGCAAACATTAAGAAAATTGAAACTATTAGGTCTGCCTCTGTCTTAATCAGATGCTGTCTGGAAAAGTGTCTTTATACCAGCCCATGTTTCCTACACCTGAAAAATAGGTAATATACAGAAGTTATCAAGTTCAGTCTGCTGCATAATACATAYGGCCAAGCCTGAGAGGGGGAGGAAATCATTCTTGAGAACATATTTGAAAAACCTTGCTGTTTGAGTGGTATGCCAGCAGAAAAAAAGAATGATGCAAGCCAGTCATCTGTTTCCCAAACTTCAAAAATGAAAAAGATAGAAGAAATCTCACTACCTAAGGAATCTTGCACAGCTGAGACAGTAAACAGTAGGCCCTCAACCATAACCACCTGTATTTTTAAAGCCTCAAGGAGATGATACTTCTGCACATCCAAGCCCCCAAAGTCTAGAGGGGTATCAATGAATGTTAGGTCCATTTTGATGGGCCACGGTCTCTCTCAAACCTTTTTCCTTTCCAAATTTCCCCCCTTAATACAACTAATTTAAATACAGCGTACTATTAGGATGCTTTCTTATCAGATTTTTTTTTTCCCCCAAAGACTTCCACTAAGGATCTGAAGTGAGACCCTTGAATATTTCTTTCTGTATACTCTTAGGCATCTATCCAATACTGATTTATATTTCTTACCTTTGAGACTAAAAAGCCATTGGTGTATTGGAATATGATTTGAGGATAGTCAAGGTCTTCTGTGGAGCCCATCTTCTTTCTGTACTGAGGCACAGATCCTCTTGTCCTCTTAATTTAAATAAGCTTCTTTCCACCAGGCACAGAGCACACCAGGTGATCCACTTAATCCTTTTGCTTCTGAGAAACCCATCAGTTACAAAATACATTGGCTAAGCTTTTTGGCTTCAGCGGATACTTCTGCTAGGTTCATCGCTGTTTCTTTGGATCCTTCGTCCTCGAGTACAGGGCTCAAGAAGCAGTGCAAACTAAAGCGGTATGGTCAGTTCAGTGGTTAACTACCACCCTACTATTTCAGAAACAACTGAAAGCTTGTGATAAGCAAATAAGAAATCACTGCAAAACAGCATCAAGAACCTGAACTCAGTGCAATGCATCAGAGCGCATAAACCAAAGCATGGCCTTTTTCTGGACTTGTTCCAAAGCAGCTTTGCTCAGTGGGGCTGGAATTTTGACACTGAAAAAAGATCCTTCGACTAGGGATCCTTATATATACTTCAGCCAGTCCAGTGACCTTTGACACCAGAGGAATGAAGACAATTTGGCGACACACTTCTTCATGTAGAATTTGCACATTTCATGGGGGTTAAGAAGGAGAGAATATCAGCTCAGTTGAGAATGATCAGGGCGCACTCCCACACAAGCCTGTCTCATCTCAGAGCACGCTAATTCAAGTCACCCCTCCCACACCACGAATTAGAGGCATATGTACAGCAGTTACTTCGATCCAGTTGCAACACAGGGACATGTTGAGCCTTGGGTCCTGGATCGTGTACCCAAGGCCTCAGACCTTACCTGTGCAAGAAAAAGGACCGGCATAACTATTATGGAGTAAGCAAGAGCCACGATGGAATGAATCTGARAGCAGAGTCTACACAAGGAGCTGGAGGAGAAGAACATATCCGACCATAATCAGGCCCAAGCTGAAACTTGCTGTGATGTGCGGGGGTCTAGGTGACCCTGGGGATATGCCTGGCTGTGGGATATGCCAATCTGAAAATCCAGAAGCAGCCATTCCCTGGAGAAGCTAAGAGAGTCTGTTCGTAGCGCTGTCCTGTTGCAGCAACTATTTTGCTCTGACAACATTGGCTCAGGCAAAGTCTACTAGTAATTAAATCTATTTTTGCTCTCTTTCCAAATTTTTCAGGTGTTTCCCCACATAGAGTCTTAAAAGGCAGTGCTTACAAGATAGTTGCCAGTGGTGGCAGCCAGGAATGTTGTACTTTCGATTTGCCTTGTTTTGGCAAAACAGTGTGCTCAGTAAAGATAGTGTTCTACATTTTCCTGCTGACTGGCACGGCCTTGGTCCCCTTCTTTGCAAAACTAACCAGGGACATGCAGAAAGTGCTTTTGGGGAAAGAATGAAAGGACTGTCAAGTTCTGGATGTGTATTTGAATTAATCTGAGAATGGATTACTCTTCATGGAGAACATACCTGACAGGCATTTTGTCAGAAACTTAATGCCTTGAATTACTTTCACTAGWCCTCTCTGCCATACTATTCATTACTCAAGTTCATAAACGCCTGCAATCTTGCCCTCAGCATTTGTGAGCAAAAGCATCAAATCTCAGGTGAGGTCAGACCCTTTCTGTCAAGAAAACACTCTTTCATAGTTTTCCATCATTTAGTGACCATTCAGGCAACAACAGTAATTAAGACCATGATTCAGGTGGCATAATGATGGCAAAACATACGAAAACAGCAGTTTTTCAGTGGTAGCTTTTCTCCATGCTTCAGCAATACAGTTAATACAAGAGGTGAAACTTGAGCAATACAACAGTGATTAACACATGGGTCACAACGTTTTGTGTGTCTTAGCTTGGTTTTAGCTTTATCTTTAAAGATTTGCACTTTACAATGTTGCCCCAACACAATATTTAGGTACTCTCTTCCTTTCCTAGAAAATAGAGTTGTACGTATACACTGCTGTTGAAGGCTGGTTGTATGATTCTCTTTTGATCCTGACTCATTGTAGAACAATCAGGCTAGTATGAAGTTTTCCAGATGTTCTTTCTGGCCACACTGTGGATGCAGGAAAACTTTCTTAACAGATAAGATTCTCAATAAGATAACATAGTGGAACCTAATTTTCTATACTGATCCTTAAATTTCAGCCAACTTTTTTTAAATTTAATTTAGCCAGTAATGAAATAACAATCTACTTCACAACTAATCAAGAGTTTGTTGTAGAAGTTAGCTAGTCGAATGCTAGTTATTTAACCTTTTTCCTTCTGCATAGGATTCATAAACAGCATTTTTTTTGCATTCTAAAACCATGGGGTCTCCCATGGTGCTGAAATATTAGGTCTGAGCATAAAAACATTACAGCAAACCCCAAACTGTAAAAATACTCAGAACCTCTCCTCTTGAACAATATAGCCTATAATTACATTGCTACTGCCTAACTAATGCAACACACTTCACAGCTCTGTACAGTTTATATGCTAATATTCTGTCTATTTTGTACTGTGGGTCCTGGAGATCACAACAATCCTCTCTAAGAATGACTGAAATCTGTGCTTCAGTCATTGCGCACCTTGCACTTACTGAGACAAGGTTTCTCTGAAGGAAAAACCTGGACTACAGGTTCAAGTGCATACCTACGTTAACAATGGACCTCTTCCCCACCTACCCCCATGTCTAGGTTACTGCACTATCACAGTTTCTAATTAGCAACCTCCTTCTGCATATGCACTAGGCGTGATTTTGTAAAGGTTCATTCATTTGCCCAGATCTATAACCCTTCTTACTGAATATGCTATAACTCTTTCAGTTTGCCAAATCCATTCCAAAGACAATTCTACAGAGGAAGAAACCTCTAAAAGTTTTCGCTCTCTGTCCATATAGACAGCAAGGTCAACTGCTTTCCCCTAGTAGTTTTTCCTATCCTCCAAATACAAGGAATAAATTGCTCTTAGATTAAAAATCATTAGCCAAAATCTTAGCTGTAGGAAGGCAAAAATACTTTTCTGACAAAGGCCAGTTCTGCAACTCTGCCTGCTACTGAGAAACACCACAGCAAATTGGTGGCATTTTGCACAAGAATAAAGATTCCCTGTTCCCGGGGTAACTGATTTCATACCAGCCATTAAGATCCAGGCCATCATCTGCACTGAAAGCAAATACTCTCAGAACCGAAGTACAGATTTCTCTTCACTTGAGCTAAACAAAACAACTCCAGTAAGAGCTAGCTGCTGCTCACCAGCTTACAGACTGCTTTCTTCAAATGGTTCAGCCACAGAGGCATAATCAGATATTACAGTGACATTTAGTACAGCTACATTAAAGATACATCTAAGTATGGAAATGTTCAACCCTTAATTTTTATAGCTTTGTCTAAATAACCAGATGGTTAAGTGCACAATTAATAGACTCGGGTGTCCCTGCAGGGCACAAATTCACTTTACTTAAGAATAAGGCTTAGGGTAAGAGAGGCTCTGGTTATAAAATGACCACACAGTTGATTAAACCTGCCTGAAGTACTTTTTTATTATGACTAAATCTGTCTGTTGAGGACATCAGATATAATCATCTAATGGGATTACTACCAGCAGTGAGATGCAGAGGAGGATGGTTGCAGATAACCCACACCATACTGATGAGAAGCCACACACACAGTCTGTTGCTGTTTCCAAATAAACTGTTGCTGAGGCTTAATGTCTAAGCTTCTTTTATTCTACACATGCATTTGTGAAAATGAAATTGCAATTGATTTCTTTCCCTGAAAACACCATCAAGGTTTTTTGTCATAGCACTTAAATCACACACAGTCTAAAGCTGTTACYTTATTATATCTCCAAGGCTCTGTTTTGATGATTGAACTCATCTTTGCTTCAGTGACTCACTACAAACAAATACTACACAAAAAATAGTTACATCATTTTTGCATAATATTACAAAGTTAAAAGTGATCTAAGAACAAAGCAGATTTAAAGTGAAATTAATGTGCCTGCCAGTGAGAAATGACAAGTAACACCACATTTTTACATATGCAGTTTTCCTTATAAGCAACAAGGACAAATCTCAGGGAAGTGACGAGGATAATGAGTTTTAGTAATGGCAGTATGGAAACCACTATGCCCACTATCATTATTAAGCCTCTAAGCATGCCCAGGGTAAATCAGTTGTGAGCTGGTCGAAAATTTCATGAAGATAATTCAGTTTGTGCCTTTTTTTTTTTTTAAGGATCCTAACAAGCCCAATTACTCAGTATCATATTTTTCTTTGACACAGAATGTCCAGTTTATACAAACTTTTCATTTTCTTCTTTATAACCCTTCTCATGTTTTACAATAGATGTGTTTCCCTAGCAACATGAGTATAGTTTCTTTCAGATTTTGAGACTAATTTTAGTTTTTACATTTACATCACATGTACTACTGGCAGACATCTGGAGCAGGCAGGAAATCCCATATACCCAACTCAATCTCTGAAAAGATCCTCCCTTGGCTTCTGTTTTCCCTTTAGTAAGAACTCTGACTGAGAATGTCTTTTAAGAGTAACACCAGTAATCCAAAGATTTCCTTGGGTTAACTTCCTGGCCTGCAGAGAACCCCTCAACAAGTATTTCAACCAAATAGCCAGTCATTAAGATCCGTGTCAGAAGAAGGTCCCTGTGGAAAAGCGGCATAAGCTACATGAGGTCAGACAGGTTTGCTAGCTAAAAAATGGTACAGGCTGAAAGTTAAAAAAAAAAAAAAAAGAGAGAGAGAGAGAGAGAAAAGCAAAAAGAAAACCAAGTGGGACAGCAGTTGAGGCAGGCTTTCATGCTGGAAACAGCTTGCTCTATCAAATATCACAAGGGTAGCAAGGGGACACACCACTGTCTTTGCATAGGCCATTTCATACTTGCCAGTCTGTCATTCCTCTCCTTTGTTGCTTTGAAAGAGAACTTCAGAGGGAAGCCTCACTCCAGCTTGGCAGGTACAAGCACCCCTACAGCCCTTTCCCTTGGTAGCTCACCTCGGACATTTGTTACAGCCCTATACTGCTTGCAAGCCCTGTCTGGTGCAGTGACGAGAAGAGACTTTGCCGCCCTTCTCTTTACCAATTAAGGTAGAAAGCAATAGGCATTGCTAGTACTTCCTTGTACTAGGCAATTCCTCAGAGCACTTACACGCACATGAACAGAGTTGCACACAGAACTGCAGGGAAGACCCAGGTGACCAGTTCTGTCAGGCACTTGGTTGGCAGATGGAGTTGGCTAGATGGAAGCAACTGTAGCACCCCAACGAGGTTATCCATTCGTGCCATCCTATAAATAGTCTAGTTTCAAAGAAAGCACTCCTGAGCATCCTGCCCAGACCAGGTTTATCCAGAGGTCACTTTGCAGCCGCTGCAGTGCAATGAGACTATATTAGGTATCTAAGGCCTGCAAAAGTTTTTTTAACCTACTCCTATAGCAAAGGATTTGTTTGAACTAACCTATGAATTTATTGTGAGGCAGCAGGAGATGCATTCAGGGGATAAGGCATGTGAGGGAGAACAAGGCCAAAAGCATTTTCTGTACCATGACTAAAGAAAGGACTGTGCATACAGTTTCAAACAAGCCTTGAGAACACAGTACCAGACCAAGTACAAAAAACAGAGATACACTTGCTTTTAAAAACAGTAAAATAATACTTACTCATGTAGGAATACAAGATACCAGAGGGATCATTTCTGCATACCCAATTCTGAAGCAAGGATCAAGTGCAACTGGTTCCATTGCTGCTTTATATACACTCTACAGACATCTTTGCGAATTTATTGTGCGAAAGCAGAAGATACATTCTGTAAATAACACATTCACAGGATCAACAAAATGCATCATAAGCTTAAGAAAATGGGTGTTGCATCCGAATTATAACCAGTCCTCGAAAGCGGGATACCAGACCAAAAACTCACGCAATAGAGATATTTCCTTTTAATTATAATGAAATAATATGTAGGTGTATAGCAATGCAAGACATCATTAGTGAATTCTGCATACCCAGTTATGAAGTAAGGCACCTGCCAAACTAGCTTGTTTAACTGCTCCCTTGCATAGAACATAACATCTCTGTGTATGCTGTCAAACATGAGAAGCTGCAATAGTTTCTTACGCAGTCCTACACTTATTCAAGTACTGCCCTAAGGCTTCCACTAGTCTGATGTCCAGATAGTATTAATCAGTGATTAACTATTATTGGCTTGTGTTTATACCCTTTGGTTCCCTGGGACAATCCTGTGTTTGTAACTTTGGGAGAGCTGCCAAAATTTACATTTTCTCTAACAACTTTCAAGATGAAGCTTCCAGATAATATATGTAATGTTTTTATTACCACAACCTAATTATACATATATCCTTGTCCTAGGTCATCAAATAGCCTACTCTACAAAAGTAATGATCAATTAGAAGAAATATGGATATGGTCATGGCTTCAGTAACTACTTATTAGTAATATACTAGTTGTATTGCCAGAAGTAATTGATATTATCCAAATTTCTTTACCACAGTATTAGCAGCTGGAAAGCACCCATAATAACCTAGGAGGGCTTTGCCTTACTTTCTGGTGGGAAACCCTAGTTCCTGTTGAAAAAGCTGCTTTCTGAGTCACCTAGTGTAGGTTGAGGCCAAGAGATACAAAGGAAATTGCAGGCTGAAAGGTTGATAAGTGCAGAGACACAACAGCCCTCAGACAGGAAGGGGAGAAGGCATTCTTCTTTAAGGGTCAGAACAGGAATATGTGATAACACTGACTATAGCTACAGGAGCTTGGATTTCTTACCCCCTCTGAGCTCATGTTTTTCTGTTTGAGAAGGACTGCAGGAAATCTGTTACAAACTGCACGTGCAAACAGCCACAGAGAGGCAGCAGCACACACAAGGACAGCACACACCAGCTCCTGAAGAACACACAGAAGCTCGGGAGCTCTGACCTGCAATCTTCCCCCTCCCCTTCAGCTCAGACCATGCTACAAGAGATCTTTGTTGACCAGGGCCATCATTCTCAAACACAGAGAGGTCACACTTTGCCTTGTATCATTAGATGGTTTATACTCTTCAGCATACTACATACACATCCTTGCAGACAAGGTGGTTCCCGCTGGCACCACCTTATCCTCCTGGCACCGCTATGAGGACAAAAGGGCGACATTGTTCTCTTTTGTGGCAAGAGATGTGAAATCTCTGCTGGAGCAAAGCGCAGGAAGAAAGCTGCATCCCTACAACTGAAAAAACTCTCTTCCCGTCCCATCGCATGACTGACTTGTCCTTAGTTCCACAAGAGGAGCTAGAGCATCAGGGCACGAAAAAATCCTGAGCCATTCCAGGGAGTCAGTAGGTGGAGTTGGGCTCAGAGGTTTTCTTCACCACTGCTAAGGCTTTCCAGCAGTCAACAACAGTGCTGTACCATGCAGTTGCCAGATCCACGGTCTAATGGGATTCTCCCACTATTTACTCCATGCCAGCCCTGCTCACTTAGGCGATTTTCCACTGCTTCTGAAGGAGAAAAGCACAATAATAAAAAGTGAGCCTGAACTTTACCTAGCAACATCAAAAGTTGGCCTTCAAGTTATAGAATGAAATGACAGGTATGGCTGCCTGAACACAGAGCAAGAAGCTGGGAACTATATGACCCCTTGGCCCCGCAGCAGCAGGTGAAGAGTTACAGATTCTGAAAGCGGGAAGAAAAATGAATTCACTTATGCAACTTGCTTAACACTTCTGGAGGAATTACTTGTACTGAGGATTTCCTGCATCTTCAAGGAGCTCTTTCCCCATCTCTACCCTGTACTCCTGGGGCTGCCATATCTTCAGTCAAGATGAAAGCTGACACCCAGGCTCCAACTTTTCAAACAGTAAATTAACTGAGGGTGAAGAAACAAAGATTTACAGTCTTGCTCATCCAGACCCTTGATTTTCTGATACAAATTGTGAAAAAAATATATGCTCCAAGTTACTCCCCAGGAAAAGAAATCTGAATATTGACAGTCAAATGGAATAAGATATGTAACTTTGAGGCAATGAAAAAAGGTAACATGCAACTCAGGAAGACCAAAACATTGAGAGTCAGGTTACTACTAAAAATGGTTGATGAGAATTACATAACCAACGTAAAATATTCAGATAGCTTTGCAGACATTCTAATAGTTGGATTTCTAGCAGCTAACAGCCTGAAAGCAAAGATATCAGAGTAGCCATAGGTGCTAGCCAGACTGTCTAATACTCAACCATACCAACATAAACTCAGTGTTTCAAAATTATTTGCTATTTTGGTTTGTCTTTGATAAGTATTAGTTGCTTAACCTTATACTCTTCAGCTTCCTTGACATTCATATCAGAACCTGTAACTGCAACACTTTAAGTGCTGTAAATTTACTAAATAACATACCCAGTTGTGTGGATTATTGGAACTGGTTTGTTAATTAGACTAAAGTTTGTTGATCAGAGTTTGGAGTTCATTTCAAAAAAGACAGTTTTAAAGCATCTAAGATGTCAAAGGAGAGACATTAAATATCTGTCTTTTTATATGAAATCAAAGTCACTTAACAGAGATGCACCAAAATGGAAGAAAATAAATCTACTAATTTTATCTGCTTTTAGCTAGTCAGCTCCTGAAAGTTAGTCTTACATATTCACGCAATCAGGTTAGATTTAAGAATTCAGCATCACAGTATTCTTCCAGAGGAGGAAAAATATCAGTAACCAAAGTGCTTAGGTTTCTAGAAGCCGATATGTGGCCTTGCTGGTGTGCTAGGTGCTTTTTTTGAAAAACAGACTCCCAGAAGGTATTTCTTAGAGATGTACTGACTCACAATCAGTATGGAACAAAGAGCAATTGATTACTATTAGAAATAATAATCTTCAGCATATTGCATCAGTGAAGATTTTGCGGTAGTGTAAACACGCACCTCAGCCAAAATAAAAACCTGAATAAATGATGTTGGGCAGGGCATAATTTGTATTTGAGACAGTATTAGAAGAGGAGAGTTTAAATTCTCTTCAAGCTTCCTTGCAGTTAAAAGCCCATCATTAATGAAGACTTTGGAAAGCAACAATGGAAGACAAACATGGTGGTACCCACTGCTATTCTGGAATACAGCCACACTACTGCCAGCAAACAGACCCGAGCTGTGGAAAGATACCTGAATGGCTTTTAAACTGACCAGCTGCTCTGCACTGTAGCAGGCTACTTGCAGCATGACAGCATTGAACTATGGGCATAATATCAAGCCCATACATGGCCAGCTGGACTAGAACATGTCTAGTCCTGGGTTACTAAGAGAAATAACAGAGCAAGTTTTATCTAGGGAATAGACATGAGACTGCCTAAAAAGATGCACCACACCAGTCAGTGAGCTTGCACAGAGTTATTTTGCAGCCCAGGTCACTGTAGGATCATAATTTTTCTGGAGTCCACGTCACTGTGCATCTAAGTGACTGACAGTCTGTACCTTCATAGAATGGTTAAGAAAAAAAAAGTTGAATTTCAAGTAGAGTGGTTGTATGATCGTAAAACAGCTCACCCATATTCGGCATTTGAGCTAGCCACTAAGTCAAGGGAACACCTGGCAGATCAATTAATTTGTTTCTGAAATCTCTAAAGCAGTAATATGAAGCCAGAACACTCCTCAAACAGACTGACACTGCTCCCTGAGGTAGAGGTCTGGAAGAGAGGAAGAACCCCCCCCCCAAACACACACACCATGCAGTCCATTTCAGGGGCTTCAGTAGTGAAAACATTTTGGAGACATTTGGAGAACTTTGAGAACACAAAAACTGCTAAGTGTTAGACTAGATAAAACTGCATTGAGCATTTACTGGGCTACTTCAAGAACTAGTAGGAGCTTTAAAGGGTTTTGAYTGGGTTGGGTTGAGTTGGCTGGCCAACTGAAAGAAGACTTCTCCCACATTCCCTCTGCATTTTGAAAAATAAGCATTTGTAAGTAGCTTTTTTGGCTTTTCCCAAAGCTGCCATTAAAAAAAAAAATCAGTTTGGTTGAACACTATTAAAAAAAAMAAAACAAACCAGTTACCTTACATTACTGCACTTTCAGGACATTATATGAAACCAATACTGGATATGGTGTGCTAGGTTAAATGATTAGCAATTTAACAGCTAAGACTGTCTCAGTAAGAAGCTATTAGGGAAAGAACCCTCCCTCCCAGTCTAGATTTATCTTCTCCAGCCTCAGCAATTGCCCTAGACATCACAGAAGCTTGTGGAATATAATCATTTGGGACAGGGGGGGAGGAATATCAAGCCTGCTCTTAATAGTCTTTCACTCCAGAGAAGGCACCAAGCACTGCCATATTTTCCACATAAACTAACAAAGCTGTTGGACTTTTCCAGCAGCAYTTGGAAACACTTTCTGGTGACTGCTACTGCCTTAGCTGCTTCCAGACTTGGCAATAACACTGCATTCATGTCTGCATTCCAGACATTATAAACTACAATCTCCCTTGTTACTTCTATCAAGTTTATTTTGCATCAAGAGCCCCACGCAACAAGTTGACCCCAGGGGAAATCCACAGAATATACTGAAATACTATACTAGTAAGACTCCTAATCCTGAGCTCAAAGACATTGCTATTGACAGCCATTAGCTCAGTCCCTGACAGGACCGCAGAGGGAATAATACACCTTTTAATGTGTGGTATTTGGACAGGAAGTTACCGGGATGGTGTGTCAGTACTTAAGAGCAGACTAAGCAGCATCACAAACAGGTGTTCTACAAGCCTTATCAAACACTCAATCAACATTAGATTGGATTTTAGCTTTATCATTACCAAAGATGAACTTATGTTCAGGCAGACAGGATTTTAACATTTTAAAAAAGACTGTGGAAACATGAACTCTCCATAGAAGACAACTGCTTAGAATTCAAGAAGTTAATGGTGTAGAAATGATTAGATAAATCAATCCAGGTCTCAGCCTCCAAGATATTAGTGCAGTTCACAGAAGTCTACGAAAACTTGAAAGGTGATGAAATTAATTGGTGGGCTTTAAAAACATGAATTACCAGGAGGAGAAAAGAATGTCTATCTTTTCTTTCTGCAGCTAGAGACTACAAAGATTTCAGCAACATAGTCTAGTATGAAATAAACCCTTATAGATCCAGCACAGTCAAATTCAGCCAGCTGGGAACCAAGCTGAGGAAAATGTGCTGCTCAGGCACTCCAGGAAGGGGATGCACCTTGATTTTTTGCATCAGTGTGAGGAAGATGGCATTTGAAAGCTGTAGGTAAAAAACACACACCCTGCCAAATTAACATTTGACATAGCTGTACATCACAGGACCATCAAGAAGAGTGGCTGAACCTCATTATCCAAACATGTTATCAAGGGATTTTTTCAAGAAACACCAAACAGGTTTTCATATGATACTTCTGCAGATTTTAATATACTGACATATGAAAACAGCCATTTCAGTTCACTGGAAACAGATTGTTTTAAGTTTTACCATAAAAAGGCAAAATAAACTCTTCCACTATAATGTTATAGCTTTTAATATTCCTGAGCTGCATTTTAGAAGCAAAAGTATTCTTAAATGGATTTAACAAGAGACACTGCAGCCTTACTTTCCAACACCGCAAGTAAAAATAATTTAGCAAGAAGGCCCCTTTCAAAAGGCAATTGCTAGCTCTGTACGTACCTGAAAAAAATGCTTCAAGTGACTCTCTGTCATCTGAAGTAATTACAAAGCCAAATATGTCAACAAAATAACAGAACAACTTTTCAACCATTTTACCACTGCTTCTTACTTCCTACATCAATGTGCCTTTCTTACATGGAAAGAATTATTATATAAATGGCATTACATGCCAGTATAATTTGGGCCACAAAGTTTGGCACCATACAGATAAATGAAGGAATCACAGCAGTTTAAAAGATATCCTGTGCATCTTCATAGTCAGTTTTAAGAACTATACAAAAGTATGGCTCACTGGCTCAATCAGCAAAACCTCTACTTTGTTACATGTGATTTGAGTGCACCGGAAAGCATTTTGTATTATATCTGTGTATATGTAATAGCTTGTCACGCCTGGAGTTCCTATAACTGACACCCATGTACCTCTTGATCCCAATTAGGTGATAAAGAGATGAAAAACTAAATGAACTAAAAAAAAAAGATTTAAAAAAATCGAAAATCGAGAAAACAGGTCAGCTTTTAGCACTATATGAACTCAAGCACAGGTGGCTATACCTACATTATGGGAAAAACCTAGAAAGAGACAACAAAGCACAAAGAAACTTCAACAAAATCAGGCATCTATTTTCTTGGTTTCAGGAACTGGATGCAAGTTAGACACTGGTTGAAACAAGTGTTTTCTATAGTAGTCACACCRATGAGGTCTGGTTTACAACTTTCTGGCCCTTGTGTCCAACCACAGCCTTTCCAAATGGCCAAGGCCTCTACTACCCACTCCAAGTACTCCTTTGCTTACTCAGTGATCTCCTCCGATATCTTCGTTTCTTGCTCACACTTCTGCGACTATGACTTCTCTCTCTTTTGTCCCTTTTACGTTCCCTACTGCGAGTTCTTCTATAACGGGAACGTCTGGGGCTTACACTTCTTCGGCGAGGACTATAGCTTCGTCGAGGACTGTAACTTCTGCTAGAGTGTTTATAAAACCTCCTTTCTTTCCTGCACTTTTCATCCTGATAACTCACATCTCTTCTGTATTTGCTCCTCTCTCTTTTACCCTTACTCTCATCAGTGTTTATGCTGCTACACGAACGGCTCTTTCTTCTCCTTGACTCTGTGCTACGTTTGCTCTGCTCACAGCGCGAGTCCTTCCTGCACGTATTCTGGTCATAGCTAGAGACGCTCTTCTGCTGCTGGTTGTTGACAGGAATACATGAAAGCACTCCTGAACTTCTTTTCTCAGAACACCTCTCAGAGTTTGCAGTATGAAGTTTCTGGCCTTCCTTGATGTGACCTCTGTCATGAATATTGCCATTCAAGTACTTGCATTGAGTATTTATACTCTCAGGGGATACTGCTTTTCTCTGACAGCCTGGAGCTAGTTTGCCTGCAACAGCTTGCCCCGAGGTAGAAGTGATGCAGCTGGATGACACAGTGTGTGGAACACCACCAGCAGTTTTTAGCAAACCAGACTGAGATGCTTCTGTTTCCTCTCTGTTTTGATGAGCTGCATCCATTTGCTTGCTCAGAAGATTGTTTAGTAGTTTCTCCCTCAGTTCCTTTTCTTTTCTCTGCAGTCCCAGTGCTCTCTCTTTTTCCTCTTCCACACGTCTGAGCTCAGCCTCCTGTAGCTTTCGTCTCTCCTCTAACTGCTGAAGACGGATCTTTTCTTCATTATGTTCCTGCTCCAAAAGCTTTACCGTCTGAAAGATAGTCAAAAGAAAGGTGAGAGTAAATGAGAAAGTATTTGTAAACCTACTGGTCTTTCCAAAGTTGTACTGTAACATGAAAGCAGTAATTTGGCAAGAAAACAGTGTCTTACATAAGGAACTTAAGACTCTCAAAATAAGTGTCCCCCTGCCCCCCCAAGAAAAAAGAATGCTCTAACATACAACCACCATAAGGCAAAACATTAATATTAATCCACAAACTCTTGTAAATGTTAAATTCTCTTGGCAGTTTCACAATGCAAAGATTAAGGAGCCATAAAGACTAAACTTTATCTGACAAGTGTAACACAAGCTAGAACAACATGTGGAATTTGAAGTACTGAAATACATTTCTCAGGGTCAACACTTGAAGGTTTTAGTCAAATATAAAACATGAAGAAAAATATAGAACATAAGACTTTCTCTTAGAGCTCTGCAATCTGTGATTCACAGATCACTTCACAATGTGGCCATAAAAGGTAACAAACATTAAACACATGCATATTATACAAAAATTGATTTTCATTTTGTCAACCACTTTAGAAATTCATGATGCTAAAAAACAAGGTTTAAACATTTATTTTTTATTCTGCCCCAGACAAACCAGCTCAGTGCAGTCCTCAAAATTCTGGGAGTGAATGAAACACATGACTATTGTATTAAACAGTGTCTCTATTTTACAGCTGGAAAGTTAGAACAGCTGCAGAGTATTTCTCCCCTCTCCTAGCATGTAACTGACCACACAGCACCATATGAGCTCTAATTCAAAACTAGTCCTGAGATATACTGGCATCAAGGAATATAAGGGTGTTTTGCCATACCCTTTTGCATTACTACAAAACAAACAAACAAAAAAAAAMCCCACACACCTTAACATGAATTACACTACCCCAATATGACTTCAAAGTCTTAAGCAAATTATATCCGGTTTTATTGAAAGATAACAGCAACGCCAGTAGAGAGAAAGGATTGTAACATTCAAAGCCTTAGCTGATAGTACTTTTTTGTAGAGAAAAATGTACATTCTGCACATTTTCAAACATCACCTAATGAAACTCCATTCTCTCTAATTGGAAAGAGTAGTTGATGGAACTGCTGAAGGCCACAAGGAAAACAGCATCAAAACTGAAATTAGTAATTGGGAGTTTCACATCTTATCCTCTGTGTTTAATTTACTTTATCATGCTTACACATTCTTATTCTGGACTTAAGAGCAAGCCTGCCAATTAGTTTACATGCTGAAAAATGTTATTTGGGACTACAGGTTCAAGTTCACTCTTCACTTTATGTACATGTGCATCTTTTAGAAAGGGAGAAATACTGTTTCATTGCACAGTTTCGAATTTGTGGTCTAAGGAACAGCAGTTGGAGAGGTACTAAATCTGCTGTTTAATGAATAGCACTCCCTCTGCTCCTCCCCCAAGTCAGTAAAAGGCTTTGTTCTGCTGGGTTCTTCATTAGCTTCTGAAATAAATATTGAAGTTACCTTTGCCCTGCTTAGCAGTTCTGCAATTAGTCTAATGGACTGAAGATTTCTCTGAGCTAACAGGAGCTTCCTTTCTTCTAGCTTTATCTTCTCTTGCAGTTTTTTCTGCTCTTCAGCTTGTATTTTTTCAAGTTGCTTTTTGTTTCTTCGAACTTCACGATCTTTCTGTTTCTGCTCTCTCTTGCGCAACTTTTCTTCTCTTTTTTTCTCTTTCTCATATTCTTCAAGCTCTCTTTGCTTCCTAAAAAGAGATTCATATTTTTACTTTTTAACAATTACTTATGATGGTGAAATAAGGCTGTCAATATTTAAAAAGAAGTTATAATCCAAACATGAAACATGGCTAAAACAAAAATCTTTTTTTTTTAAACCAATGAGACCACAACAGTGATGCACCAGGCAGCTGGGCAATCAATGTATGTCTATAAAGTCAATCAGTCATTAAGTCATTACATTACAATGCACATTTTCTTCAGAACTATATATTAGGTAATTTTCCAGCTCTTGGAATTACATTTACACACATGTAAGTTAAAAAAAAAAAAAAAACTTGTTTACAACCTGTTCATCTTCAAGTCTGCTAATCCCTGAACTCTTCTTCCTCAAAAGGATCACACTGCTCTCACTCAGTTTAAGTGCTTCACTTCAGCAACTGTAGCAGAACTGAGCTTAGGGATACAACAGCTTCCAAGCAGTGAAGCTTTCAACCACTGCAGCTTATGGTCTTGTAGCCTCAGAAATCCAGTACCAGCCAGGGCACAGACACTGAACTCCTCTCACCCTTACAAGTAGTCCCTCCACATCAGGTAGAAGCACATTATGTGACAGCGTATGGAAGTTTGTGTTGTTGCTACCTACACAGAACTTTTCAGGGTATAGAAGACTTCAGCCTTCAGAGCTGAAAATTCAGTGCTAGCCTTACTAAACTCACTTTAGAAAAAGAAAATTGCATTAACCTGTATTATAATCAAATCCTATTTTGCAGAGGCAATATGCTTGTAAGACATCACCAGGACAGTTAGTTTGCTTTCTGTAACTTGTCAATAACTAAGCCATATTTGCACGTGAACTAACAAAGCACCACAGTTACTAGCAAACAAAAATCCCCACAAATCTTTTATTTTCTAATGCAACCCAGAAGCAGAGGTAAGCAAGCAGCAATCTTGTGATATATTTGCCACATGCTAAGAAAGTAAATTATGAATTATGAACTTCTATCTTGTATATAGTGAAAAAACTGAGATTCTGATTATTGCGAGGAAATGAACAATTGTCTTTTTTTTTCCTATTTTTATATAATTTTACTACTGCTTCATGCATAACTGGTGATATAAAAATGCAGATATCAGCCACTACATTTAATAAGACAAACTAAGAGGGCTTTATAACTGTTGGCAAATATCTTTTCCAAAATTACTCATTTTACTCTAACACTCAAAAGGCAGCTAAGATAATGGGTCACTTTACATGGAATTACTAGAAAACACAGGTATTATGATAAGGGCTATTCAATTCCACTGAAACATCAAAATTAGTTTTGGTCACCTCAGCTCCAAATTGCACTACCTACAGCCTGAAAAATACACTGCAAATTCGCAAAAACTTACATCATTTAAACACAGAAGTTCACAGCTATTAGATACAGCTATTAGATACAAGTGCATTTGACCTGGACTTTACCTTTTTTATTATACTGAAATTATACTTTTTTAATTAAATATTTTGTAGGACACTCAAGATAAAGGGGCCTTAAGTATTATCCTCGAAGACGACTGCAATTTTCATTTAGAAAATGAAATTAAAGCTAATTGTAAACACTTGCTTATCTCAATGTTTCCRGATCTACAATATTTTCATTACACCTAACGTCAAACTACAGACTACACCTATTAACTCAAATCAGTATTGCCATCTTTATTTGCTTGCTATAATTGGAGCTTTGTAACATCAGCTTTCAGAAAAACTTCAAAGATGACAACTTCCTTTGAAAAGAAAGATCTCGTGCTAAGATGTCTGTACTTATGTATTTACAGTGTCATTAAGGAACAGTTTGCTTTATTATGAAAAATATATCAAAGAGCAATAAGCAACAATTACCTTTCTTCCTCTTTTTGTTTTTCCTCAGCTTCTTTCTCTTTACGTTTTTGTTCTTCTCTCTGTTGTTCAAGCTCTTGAAGCTTTTGCCTTTCAAGCTGGCGCTTCTTAATTGATGCATCACTCAGGTGTTTTGTTGAATCAAAAGAAACCTTTATAGAACAAAATTCAAACCAGTGTTAAGTTGACAAAAAACAAACACACAAAAAAACCCACAACAACCACCACATCTTTATCTAGTAGAAAGGTATCCAAACCACAGGACACATACCATCAGAAATAGAAAAACTGCTTCAAAACAGAGGGAGCTCCAGAGCACTATAAACACTGGAAACTGTCTCTTAATTTAAATGTCTGCACACTAGCACAATTAGGTACCAGCTTACACTTTTGTGTGTGTCTGACTTTTAAATGTAAACCCTGTGTAGTTTAGGCCCTGGCTGTCTAATGGTTTCAGCTTGTCAGAATATGAACATACAGACATCTTTCAATTCACATATACAATTGGGGACTGTGCAGCACTAGGTAGAACTGGGCCTTAAAAAGGCCTCCCTTTCTGTGTCACACTGAGGACCTTAAGTTCAGCAGGAGGTGGGAAAAACAAACAAACAAAAACAAAACCCAACAGTTCTAAAAGATTTAACACCTGGTTTAGCATCTCCCTACCAATTTTAACCCAAAGACTCCCAAACCGAGCTACGCTGTGTTGTTGTCTGAGGCTACAAGCTTGAGATTATAGGAATGCAAGCGAAAGGAAGGATACATATGTCTGGACCATAAGACCTGGGCCTTCCAGAACCTAAGGGTGTACTCTGGCCCTGATCGATCATGCGCTGGAACAGGACCCCAGCACACATCACACTCCTGGTGTCCTGATTTCCCATACTAGATACCACCTACATGCAGGCAGGCAGGGATCCATACGCCCGCAGGCCCCCTAGTCAGTGGAAGATATGAACCATGGGGCGCAGCACAAAGAGTATGTACTCCACAGTTTAATTCATTCAGACTGTTATCTAAAAGGATGTTCCAGTAACAGACTAAAAGGACGGACAAAGAGAAACAAAGTTGGAAGGGTCATACAGCATGGTAACCTTGTATGAAGGAGATCTGTCCTGACAGCACAGTTGCAAACATTGCCCTCTCTCTTTCCTATCAATCTCCAGGGCAGCTGCCAGGAAAGCATTCTTCCTCCTGCATGGGCAAACTAAATTTGGGAACCCTGATCCAGTGCATGTAAGTGACAGTCTGAATTTCACATCCCCTTGAAAATAAGAAAGTTAAGGCCTAAAGAGTTTCTATGCTCCAACTGACAAGCTTTGTAACAAGATAAAAATTATAGTATTTTACTTATACTTAATAATATAAAACTTAAATAAGTATTTGCATGTTCCCATATTACAAAAAGAAATAGTAGAGCTTTTTCCTGAAATACACTTCCTGATTTGATGAATGACTACTAAGCCCACTGAAATAAGTAAGCAAACACTTCACTCAACTGATATGTAACTGGGAGGACAATCTCCAAGCATATCAGAGCAAGTCTTCTTTAGGCCATACTTTCATAGACATTACATCAGAAGAGACCATGTTGTCCTCTCCTGTCATACTTCTGTTTTCTAAGACAATGGGGTTACATAAAAAGAAGAGATCTGGAAACCTCGGTATATAAATATTATGAATTCAACATACTGGATTCAGAGGAAACTGTGCTACAGTTTAACATGTGATTTATTTTTTTTCTTCCTTTCTGTACATGAAATACAGTAATCATGATTAATAGTGTATCCCACAGGTCTTATAGGCCACAAGCTATTAAATTTCAGAATGCTGACACTTGTCTGGTAGACCTCATTATCAATGCAGGAGGCTGTGAACTTCTCCCCCAAAACTTCCATTTGTGGTACACAAAAGAACAACTCACTTAAGTCAGCCTTCTAGCAAAATATGTCTGAACTTGTTCAGAATTAGAATTTTTAAGTGAAATGACAATACTTACAGATACGTATTAATTTTCAAAAACCACTAATCATGGAATTTAACAAGTCATGTTCATATATTTGGTCCTTCCATTGAGCAAAAAATTCCCAAAAGAACAACCCCCCCCCCATTCTATGTCTGAAAGGACACATTTTTCTTCTTTCTATCATTTTCCTTTTAACATACTATTATGGCTGTTCCACAGGACTTTAGCTGTATTTGTTCTTTAACACGGGTTATCATATAAGAGCCTGCAGTTCTCACCTTTATATTACAAGCCACTGCTTTGCCATCATCACCTTTGTACATCAGCTTCATCCCTCGCAGGGCATTCATGGCCTTAATGAAACCTGCATACTCCCGATATTGAACATAAGCTTCAAAGTTTAAATGGCCTCCAAAACTGAAAGTGTGAAAATTTCTGCCAGTCATTTCTTCTCTATAAGGGTCCAGCATAGGTATGTCCACATTACGTATCTCTCCAAATTTCTTGAAAACTTTTATAAGAACTTCTTCACTCGGCTTTTCTGAGCCAGAATCCTTTGCTGCAAACCATTTACAAGGTAAGCCCTCCAAATGAATAGTATCTGGTCTTTCCCCTGGCAGAGTTTCATTCATATCTTTTGCATCACGAAAAAATGAGTCCCAGTCATGTCTGGTAGGAAAGTCAATCTTATATTCTGCAGCACGGACTTTTAAAATGTCAGAGAAGCCACTCAGCTTTATTGTTTTGCCATCAAGGCATGCCAGAAAAGACTTCACCAAACTTTTGTTTTCAACCTCTCCTTCAAACCGGATGAAATCCATTGTGCTTTTAGAAATCCGCAGAGTGGAAAACTGATGGGTTTGCACCATACCTTTCAATCTTTCCATCACTTCCCAGTTCGAAATGGATTTTCCTGGTTGTTTCAGCTGAGGAAGTGCCACACTGATGGTCATTTTTGTAATGGGCTTAAGGTATAACCCACAAGGAGCACAGAGCTCTACAGCTTCTGATGTATCATGAACTATTGTTGCAGCAGCCATAACACAGAAAAAGCATAGGATAAAAAGAATAAAGATGCAAGTTTAAGTTGTAGGCCAAAAAATGYCAAATAAAACAGCCCTTATCCTTAAAGAATTGAATTCCTTGGACATTTAACCATTCCCAAGTAAAACCAATGTCTCTTAATATAAAAGTCAGTTAGAGAGTTAAAACAGAGTAGCACGAGCATCTTAAATTACTTTATAACCATCTGAGCCCAAAAATAATTAAATCTCAGCAAGACCTCAGAAAAAACAAGAAGCTGAGGACAATCTAGGAATGAATGAAGTTGGTATGCGATGGCTCAGAAAGCAGCTACCCTCTTTTCAGAGAGGAAGGAACAGGAGGAGTGATGCCACACGGCCTCGAAGTCTACTTGACACATAAACCACTGCAGATGAGCACTGAGGACAGACTCCATGCTCTCTAGTACAAAGACTCGTAAGGTATCTGCAACGAGAAAACAACACCGCTTTTATTCCAGCCAGCAGCCTCCCTGCCTCGCGCCTACCGCAGAGCGGCCTGAGCGGCACTGCGAGGTTTGGGGCCCTTCAGCCCACGCTGCGGGGCGCCAAGAGCCAAACAGCAGCGAGCGACCCCTGCGCGCGGGCCGCACGCCCGGCTGCGCAACGAGCCGCCTGCGGGGCCGCGCC